>NW_021136527.1:0-763 GCF_004193835.3 Ostrinia furnacalis | reverse complement strand
GATAGGTTACTTTATTTTGAAGAATAAATGTTACTAAAAGTTTTTTTCTAAAACTGATAGTTTAGCCGGAAAAAAATATTTTCCATCCCATTAGTACGCCGGCTGCGCTCGATTCGGATATAATGACGTCACGCGGCCTTGCGTACGTTGACTTTTAGCGGCAAAAACGGCCTATGTTTATTACTTAATATCTTCGTAAGTAATGGTCCGATTTGGATAATTCAAAAAGATATATCTTTCTTATGTCTTAAAGATTCACGTAGATACTAGTTTTATTGAATTTTCTACAACAGTACTGATCCTCATTTATTCAATGATCACGCACGACCTACGGCTAGAGATGGGTAGTGGGTAAAAACCCATTTCACCCGATTGGGTTTAAACTGGGTGATTTGGGTAAAAACCCGGTTTTTACCCATTATAACCCATTCTGGTGGGTGAAAACAAAAATAGCGTTTTTTTAAAGTGAGAAGTGGTATTTGTTGCTAAGGGGGCGTTCTAGTGTTACGTAATGCAATCTGGGGGGAGAGGAGGTCTTGAAAAACTTTACAATGCGTTACAGTGGCGGAAGGGCGGTTCGATTTCAAGTTTTTAAGCAGAAGCACTTTGTAGTTGGTATTGTTATTTGTAACTTTATACCGTAATGTCATCAAAGAGAGAGTTTGGCATCTTTGGCATCCCCCCCCCCCTCCCCCCCTCCATGTCCTTGCCATGATCACAAATTATTGTGTTCCTACTAAATTTCTTCTAAATCGGTTCAACG